>NC_138028.1:4776459-4819386 GCF_964106645.2 Podarcis pityusensis
TTCAAACCCATCAAACCTCCTTTGGGGAAGGTTCTCAGGCAGGGTGGAAGGAGAAAGAACTTGCCCAGGTGAAGACCACCTGGTAGAAACCCTCACACATCTGGTTCTTCATTGTAAACTATATGCTGGTCTCCGCCAGCAATTTCTAGATCAACTCTGCATCCCCAACTGGAAACCAGAGTCAGAGGTCATACATTTTCTATTACTGGGGAATCATCAGGAGCTCACCAAGTTAGTGGCTAAATATCTCTATTTGGTTTTTTGTTGTCAAAATACACTGCAGATGTCCGATCTCTCTGGAGACCTAGAGATATGACAATATACTGCTCTGCCTCCTTCCTTTTAGCAAATGTTTTGTGCCACTGGGGAAGTGGAAATTCTGTATTGATTTGTTTTGGATGTTGTATGTGATGCCAATAAAGGTCTTACGATACATTTTTTGATGTTCTGTTATGGGGTTACACTTCCTCTGAAGGAGCAAGTTCGCAACCTGGGGGAACTCCTGGATCCTTTGCTGTCGCTCAAGGCTCAGGTGGCCTCAGTGGAGTGCCTTCTATCAGTTTTGGCTGATGGCCTAGCTACACCCCTATCTGGACAGGGATAGCCTAACTACTGTTGTCTGTGCTCTGGTAACCTCAAGGTTAGATTTCTGCAATGCATTCCATGTAGGGCTGCCTCTGAAGACGGTTCGGAAACTTCAGCTGGTGCAGAATTCAATGGCCAGGTTGCTCACCGGAGCAAGCTGGTTTGAGCATTTTACACTGATCCTGGTCTGACTGCACTGGCTACCAATCTGTTTCCAGGCCCAATTCCAAGTGCTGGTTTTGACCTATAAAGCCTTAAACGGCTCAGGACCCCAATACCTCAAGGACCGCCTCTTTCCATATGAACCTGCCCGGACCCTGAGAACATCATCTGAGGCCCTTCTTCATATGCTCCCTCATCGAGAGGTCTGGAGGGTGGCAACACGAGAATGGGGCCTACTCTGCAGTGGCTCCCTGTCTGTGGAAAGCTCTCCCCAGGGAAGTCCGCCTGGCGCCTTCATTACACACCTTTAGGCGCCAGGCAAAAACGTTCCTTTTTAACCAGGCCTTTGGGTGATCTGATTTACATCCTATGCCCTACGTGCTTTTTTTGTGGGGGTTCGGCTGAGCGAACTACAGCGTGGAAATATAACCAGCCCATCCGTCCCCAAAGGGAGGGGCCCGCCCCGCAGGCTCGGCGCTGCCCTTGCTGCCGGACTTACCGTCCTCCTGGGAGGAGTCTTCTTCCTCCAGGCGCTCCTTTTCGCTGCTCTCCACGCCCGAAGTGTGGGAGCTGCCGTGGCTGGTCAGGGAGCTGCAGGCCCTCAGTTTGTGGTGGGCAGAGGGCAGCAGGAAGTCATCCTCGCCCCCCTGCTCGCCCCTGGGCTTGGGGTCAGCCTCGATTCCTGACGTGTGCGAGCTGCTGTGGCTGGCGGTCGAGAGGCGGGAGAGGCACTTGTGTTTCATGCTCCCAGAGCTGCTGCCGCTCGCGCGGGAACGTTTCTCCATCTGGTCCATCTCCAGGTCGCTGATATAGGACTCGCGGTACTGTTTCTTCTCTGGGGAGGAAAGCCGGGGAGAGTCAGGGGAGAGACACGGCACCACACCCCTCTCTTTCTCCAGCCGCCAACTGGGTTATCAATTGGAATCAATTTGATTCCCTGCTGCAATGGTACCTATTTATCTACTTGCACTGGCGTGCTTTCACACTAAGGACTTCCTTGGCTTTATTCTGTCCCATGTAGGACCAGTCTGGATAGTTAGCCTTGGTGAAGACTTGACGTTTTCATCCCCCAAAAAGTTTTTGATTTGAGTTTCCATTGAAATGAGGCTGTATTTTAAATGTTTTAATGTTATATTTTAATCTTGTTTTTAAGTTGTATTTCAATCAATTTGGTTTTATATTGGGTGTTCGCCGCCCTGAGCCTGATCTCGGCTGGAGAGGGCGGGGTATAAATAAAATTTATTATTATTATTATTAAGTTGGCAGGAGCTGGGACAGAGCAACAGGAGCTCACAGTATTGCGGGGATTCAAACCGCCAACCTTCTGGTGGCAAGCCCAAGAGGCTCAGGGGTTTAGACCACAGCGCCACCCGAGTCCCTTTACTTTTTACCTTTATTTCCCTTTACAACTCAAGCAAGCCCACCCCCCATAATCTCACAGCTCCTCCATGTCCCCCCATCCCTAGAAAAGGGAGTCACGGTGGCTTCTACTCCCACAGCTGCACTTTTAAACTCAGTAGACGTCAGCTTCCTGTTCTCCTGGCTGCTCAAAACCTTGTGGACTAGAACCCTGGGCAGGCGAGAGACACAGGCCAAAGCAAAGAAGAGCCGAGACAGGGCCGTTCCTACCTTCGCTCTCCTCCAGCTTCCTGATCTGCCGCAGGACGGGCTGCAGGTTCATGTAGAGGCGGTGGCTGTTGCTCAGGAGTTGCAGGAGGTGCCGCGAGCGCAAGGGGCAGGCAGTGTAGTAGGTGAGCTTGCGGGCAGAGGGCAAGCCGTCGGGCAGGATCTCAAACCTCTTGCCCTGCGGAGAGAAAGGAGCGCATTCGGGAGTCAGCTGGGGCCTGGAGACCGGACGCTGCCGTAAGATTCAGGATGCAAAAGCGAAAGCACTTCTGTACGCAGCGCAGAGTTAAACTGTGAAACTCCTTCCTGCAGCGATATCCCCCAACTTGGACTCGGCTATTTGAAGAACTGCTGTAGACAAATGAAAATGCGGGCAGCGTCCGAATTATGAGCAGTGGAATGAAAACAATGGTGAGGCAGAGGGCCTTCTCGGTGGTGGCACCCGCCCTGTGGAACGCCCTCCCATCAGATGTCAAGGAAATAAACAACTGCCTGAGTTTTAGAAGACATCTGAAGGCAGCCCTCTTTAGGGAGGTTTTTAATGACTGATGTTTTAATGTAATTTTTAATGTTTTGTTGGAAGCCTCCCAGAATGACTGGGGAAACCCAGTCAGATGTGCGGGGTATGTATGTATGTATGTATAAATAAATATTTTTATTATTATTGAGGTTAATTTGTATTAGATTAAAGTATGTCATATAAAACAGTAGGTATAAGGTGGAATAAAAACACCATGGAAGTAAGGGTGGGGAGTCAACAATTTTAAGAAAAACATATACAGTTGTACCCTGGAAGTCGAACAGAATCCGTTCCGGAAGTCGAGCAATCTTCCAAAATGTTCAGAAACCAAAGCACGGCTTCTCATTGGCTGCAGAAAGCTCCTGCAGCCAATCGGAAGCCGCGCCGGACATCGGGCTTCTGAAAATCGTTTGAAAACCGGAACACTCACTTCCGGTTTTTGATTGTTCGGGAGCCGAAATGTACGAGTTCCAAGGCGTTCAGCAACCAAGGTACGACTGTATTGAAATATAAGTAAATTTGTAAAACCTGTGAAAATCAATAAAAAATTATGTCTTAAAAAAAAAGAGAGGATTAGACAAATTTGTGGAGGAGAGGGCTGCCAATGGCTATAGATGAACTAAGCTACAGTACAAAAAAATGTACATTTTTTGCTCCACTCACTCTTCCTGCTGGCCCTGCCTCCTGCTGGGATGTGGCCCCTAGATGCCTTTTCAGAGGGGAATGTGGCCCTCGGGGGGAAGGGTCCTTGTGGCCCCTGCTTTTGGGGGACACTGCTGAGAGAGACTCTGCAAGAATCCTGCTCTTCCCCAGCCTTTGAAGGCCAAGACTTGAAGGAAGACTTTTATCAGCTGCCTGCCTCAGCAGAGCTGACTTGGGGTTTTTTTTAACACTTTTGGCTGCTCTGTTTTATTTCTTGCCACTTTATTATTCTGTCAGTATTTTATCGCAAGCAGCTTTGAGAGGGTTTTTATTTCTTGCCAGGAAGTGGAGCTCGTAAAAGAAGAACAAAACAAAAAATAGAAGCGCCGGCTTTGGATATGCGAGGCCCCAAATCAAACTGCGGCAGAGCTTGCTAGCGGCGTTGAATCTTTAAAAAAGCAAGGCAGCCTCTCTAAGGCGCTGCCTTGAAATTATATTTATTTGTTAAAGGTGGCTTCGAAGCAGTTTACCAAACACCGCACGGCACTGTTAAAATGCGGGATTTAAAATGCGCTGTAATTAAAAAGCACTGCTTCTCAGGTGCGTCAGCAGAAAAACAATGACGACGATCCAGTCCAATACTAAAACCCAGAAACTTTACAGTTCTGGTCGCCTCACCTTAAAAAGGATATTGTAAAGTTAGGAGAGGTTCATAAAAGGGCAGCCAAGATGATCCAAGAGATCGGGCAATTCCCCTGAGAGGAAAAGTTACAGCATTTGGGGTTTATTAGTTTAGGAAAAAGGCGAAGGAGAAGCGACGTGACGGAAGTTTATAAAACTATGCATGGCACAGAGAAAGTGGACAGAGAAACGTTTTTCTCCCTCTCTCGCAACACTGGAACTCCTGGATGTTTGATGAAGCTGAACGTTGGAAAATTCAGGACAGATAAAAGAAAGGAGTTCTTTGCGCAAACTACGGAACTTCCTCCAACTTTAAAAGAGGATTAGACCTCTTTCTTTCTCCCCGCCACCGTCGGCTCATCAGGTGGCCATCATGGTGTTCAAACGCTACGTTGAGATTGGCTGAGTTGCCTATATTTCCTTTTGACCACATGTGGGCAAGCTGGTAGCGACTGCAGGTAAAGGTAAAGGACTCCTGGACGGTTAAGTCTAGTCAAAGGCGACTATGGGGTTGCGGCGCTCATTTCACTTACAGGCTGAGGGAACTGGCATTTGCCCACAGACAGCTTTCCAGGTCATGTCCCTTTGCTAAAAGGAAGGAGGCAGAGCAGTCTATTGTCATATCTCTAGGTCTCCAGAGAGATCAGACATCTGCGGTGTACTTTGACAACAAAAAACCAAGATAATTCAAAGATTATCTTCAGAAACATTGCAAAATTAAGGAATGTTAGAGTGATGTTGGATTGAAAATAAGTGGTTTCCAGCTGTACAGGTTAAAGTTATTGATAGACTAAGATTAAAGATTAGGATTAAAGATGTTTAAGGAAATGGAAATTTGGTACTTAAGAGGTAAAAATTTAATGTTATATTACATTAAGATTAAAGATTAGGATTAAAGAAGTTTAAGTGTTATATATTATATTAAGATTAAAGATTGGGATTAAAAAAGTGGAAAAGAAATTGCTGGACAAACAATTTGGACTGGAATACAAAAGAGGGAGGTATGAGGAAGTCCAGAAAATAAGTAAATTCAAAAACGGAAATGGAAAAGTGATATTGTTTTTAATTGTTCTGTTTTGTTTTTTTTTAGTTTTTTTTTTGTATTTTGTTTTCTGTGTTTTCTTTTTCTTTTTGGATTATGTATTGTGTGTTTTTGTATTTTAACTTTTATGTTCTTCTGTTTAACTTTTATTGAAATCTTAATAAAAATTATTTAAAACATGTCCCACCTGGAAGCCTTCTGCCAGCACCTGAGCACAACAGCATCCATCTCCCCACTTGCGATTCCCAGCAACCCATATCCTGGGTCACACAGCCTCCAACAGGGCAAGCAGAGCATCGCCATGGGGGCTGGTACCCACCGATAGTCTTATCCTCCATGAATCTGACTAATCCTCTTTTAAAGCCATCCAATTCGGTGATTAATAATAATAATAATAATAATAATAATAATAATAATAATAATTTGTTATTTATTTGCTGCCCATCTGACTGGGTATCCCCAGCCACCCTGGGCGGCTTCCAGCAAAATATTCAAACACAAAATCCTCAAATGTTAAAAACCTCCTTCTCTTGAAGGAGAATTAATCCTTGCACATAAAAAAGGTAAAGGACCCCTGATGGTTAAGTCCAATCAAAGGTGACTATAGGGTTGCGGCGCTAATCTCGCTTTCAGGGCGAGGGAGCTGGTGTTTGTCCACAGACAGCTTTCCAGGTAACGTGGCCAGCAGCACTAAACCGCTTCTGACGCAACGGGATACTGTTACAGAAGTCAGAGCACATGGAAACGCCGTTTACTTTCCTGCTGCAGTGGTACCTATTTATCTGCTTGCATTAGTATGCTTTCAAAATGCTAGGTTGGCAGAAGCTGGGACAGAGCAACAGGTGCTCACCCCATTGTGCGGATTCGAACTGCCAACCTTCTGATCAGCAAGCCCAAGAGGCTTAGTGGTTTAGACCACAGCGCCGGTAGCGATTGTGGATGTTATTGATCAGAACAGGGCACTAGCAGGTGGTCCCTGCAGAGGTGTCAGAAGGCAAGCTACGCCCTTCGAGCGCATGCAGCTGACTGACTCTGTTCTCAAGTTTCCTTGTCAAAAGTATGTGAGAGCTGCTTGGGAGAAGGGAAACATTAACGAGAAGCGGAAGACTACCAGATGGACACAAAAAAATCGAAGCAAGGAAGAAGAAAGCCAAGATGTCAGATTTTGATCGTTACAAGGTCATGAAGGCCAAGAAAACGAGAAACAGAATCATCAAGCACAAAGTGAAGAAGCTGCAAAAGGCTCCCCCTCCCCAAAAGGCACAAATTGTCAGCAAATAAAATTTCATTTTAATGCGCACCTAAAAAAAGGAAGAGGATTAGAGAAATTCACGGGATAGGAGAGGGCCACTGGTGGCTACAAGCTGTGTTTTATCTCCACTGCTAGAATTGATGATGTGTTAGTTAGTGGTAGCTTAGCAAGTCTGCAAGAGGCTGCAAGGTGGTGTTGTGTCGTAACAGCGTAAGACCCTTGTCGTCCGGCATCCTGTTGTCATGGTGGTCATGAGGATGTCCCACCTGGAAGCCTTCTGCCAGCACCTGAGCACAACAGCATCCATCTCCCCACTTGCGATTCCCAGCAACCCATATTCTGGGTCACCCAGCCTCAAACAGGGCAAGCAGAACATCGCCATGGGGGCTGGTACCCACCGATAGTCTTATCCTCCATGAATTTGACTAATCCTCTTTTAAAGCCATCTAATTCGGTGATTAATAATAATAATAATAATAATAATAATAATAATAAATTTGTCATTAATTTGCTGCCCACCTGACTGGGTAGCCCCAGCCACCCTGGGTAAAGGTAAAGGGACCCCTGACCATTAGGTCCACTCGTGGCCGACTCTGGGGTTGCAGCGCTCATCTCGCTTTCAGGCTGAGGGAGCCGGCGTTTGTCCACAGACAGCTTTCCTGGTCATGTGGCCAGCAGGACTAAACTGCTTCTGGCACAACGGGACACGGTGATGGAAACCAGAGCGCCTGGAAACACCATTTACCTTCCCGCCACAGTAGTACCTATTTATCTACTTGTGCTGGCGTGCTTTTGAACTGCTAGGCTGGCAGGAGCTGGGACAGAGCAACGGGAGCTCACTCCGTTGTGGGGATTCAAACCACGGACCTTCTGATCGGCAAGCCCAAGAGGCTCAGTGGTTTAGACCACAGCGCCCCCCATGTCCCTTGCACATAACCATGTGCTGTTTAGAGAAATACTTTCTTTTGTATTTTCTTCACATTACACTCTCTGGTCGTGTCCCCGCTTTACTTGTCTTCCCCCCAGCCAAACTAAGCCTTTCCAAAAAAATATGTTAGCTTGCCTCACCATCCTTCCCCCTTGACCCTTTACGTACAATCTCCATTTTGAGGTGAAGCGATTGGAACTGCACGCTGTTACCCCAAGCGTGCGCCCCAAGAAAACTCGTCGTGCAAATCCGTGCCGCAGGCAGAATATTCGCGAGGAACTGAGCAGCGAATCTGACTTTGGTGTCTCCCTACTCACCACAAACACGAGTTTCCCCACATTCGTCCAAGGGAAGTCATAAAGCAACTGCCTTTCGCTGTTGACATTCTGGGAAGGAAGAAAAGGGGAGGAGAGAGACAACGACAATCATTATATTTATTACCTGCCCTTCCCTAGCATGCCTCATGGTGGGTTATGGCAATGTAAAACTAAAAAACAGTTAAAGCAGATTACAATCACAGGAACAGGCCCTGAAAAGACACGTCTCAGGCGCCAGGGATGTGTCTTCCGCGTACAATGAAAGACGCACCTCCGTGGGGAGAAATTTCCACAGGTTAGGGGCCACCACACAGAAGACCCTCTCCTAAGCTGCTGCCACCACGGCTGTGAATTTCTGAGGGAGGTGGGACTACCGAGACAGCCCCTTCTGCTGATTTTAACAGCCAAGGGGGTCTGTAGGGAAGGGGTTTTTCCAGCTATTTGGGGCCTAAGTTGCTCAGGGGTTTAAAGACAGGTATGAGTAGCTTGAACTGGGTGCAGAAATGAACTGGCAGCCATGATAAAGGTAAAGGGACCCCTGACCATTAGGTCCAGTCATGGCCGACTCTGGGGTTGCGGCGCTCATCTCACTTTATTGGCCGAGGGAGCCGGCGTACAGCTTCCAGGTCATGTGGACAGCACGACTAAGCCGCTTCTGGCGAATCAGAGCAGTGCACGGAAACGACGTTTACCTTCCCGCCGGAGCGGTACCTATTTATCTACTTGCACTTTGACGTGCTTTCGAACTGCTAGGTTGGCAGGAGCAGGGACTGAGCAACGGGAGCTCACCCCGTCGCAGGGATTCGAACCACCAACCTTCTGATCAGCAAGTCCTAGGCTCTGTGGTTTAACCCATAGCGCCACTCGCGTCCCGGCAGCCACGACAGCTGAATATATTTACCATTTGCAGAATTTTACAATATAAAATGGGAGGTTCAAGGCAGGCAGCCAAGTAGGAGAATGACTGCAAAGTGTGTGTGTGTGTGTGTGTGTGTGTGTGTTATCCCACGGGAGCAGAAATGTTGGTGGTCTTTTTTTCCTAAAAAGGTACATCTTTTCTAAAAAGGTACATCTGTGCACATCTTAGGTTTCAGAAAACTCTCCCCATCTCTTTCTGCAGCTCTACTCTCCAAAACCTGGACTCTCCAGCATGGAGACGAGTTACCTGCTTTCAGGCAAGCCTCAAAACTCAGAAGGACTGTGAATCATCACACCCCCCCCCCCCGGAAATCCAAATCCCAGATTCCATGCAGAGTTTAGCCTGCTGAAAGCAAGCCGGCTTAAGTCTGGGAAAGCAAGAAGCCATCTCAATGGTATGTAATGTTTTGGAGGCACGTACCTGGAATATCTGGATGCCTCGAGTGGTAAGCCCTAGGGTGAGGGAGGCCTCGATTTCCTTCTTGTCCTGCGAGAAAGAATGATAATGACTCTTTTTGCCCTTTTACAAAGCCCTCACCTCGCACACACAATTCGAACGGCTGTTTTACTTGGGAAAAGGAGGGTTCAGACATGGAGAAAAAAGAGGGGCCCCTGATTCTTCAGAGCAAGGTTGTGTGTGGATTAACAGAGCATCCTTCCCCAACCCAGATGTTTCAGACTACAACTCCCATCAGCACCAGCTAGCACAAGGGCCACACCTCGCTGGCTTCCCTCACAATCCCGTTCCAAATTCTAGCTATCACTGGTTACTTATAAAGCCCTGAAGGATCTGGGGCTGTAAATCCTCAAAGACGCACCTCTCTACTACCCAGCCGTGCTCGCTGGGGGGTGATGGGAATTGTAGTTCAAAACATCTGTAAGGCATCAGGTTAGCTAAGGGTGCCCTCTAGTGTCCAGTGCCAGATTGGTCTGGGAGATGTTTGCTTGCTGCTAGCGCCCCAGCTTTTCACAGAAACACAGAACTGCTGGGTTGGAAAGGACCCCAAGTCCTCTAGCACGACCCCCTGTGATTTTGCAACACTCCCCGCTCTGAAATGCAGCTGTCCTCCAGAAGAGAGGGCTAAAGCCTGGTGGCCAGGATGAATAATGGCCTCCGTCATCAGACCTTGCAACTTATCTTTACAGCTGTTTCTGAAGAGTGCCGTTGCAAACACACACTGTTGCAGTTTCTCAACGAGCCATGTGAAAACGCAGCACTAAATTCCCCCGAGGTTATTCTTATTATTATTACAGTGGTACTTCTGGTTGCGAACGGGATCCGTTCCGGAGCCCCATTTGCAACATGAGGGGAACGCAACCCGCGTCTGCGCGTGTCGAGATTCGCTGCTTCCGCGCATGCTCGTGACGTCATTTTGAGCGTCTGCGCATGCGCGAGCAGTGAAACCTGGAAGTAACCCTTTCCGGTACTTCCGGGTTACTGCGGGACACAACCTGAAAAGACGTAACCTGAACCGAACGTAACAAGAGGTATGACTGTATTAATTATTATTATTATTATTATTACTACTACTACTACTATTGTTTATATACCACCCTATACCTGGTGGTCTCAGGGTGGTTCACAGAAAAGATCACAACATATATAATCAAAATAAAAACAACAACCCAATTAACCCCCCCCCCCCGAAAAGAGCCACATTTTAAAAGAGTATAGGATGTCAAACAGATCAACCAAAGGCCTGGTTAAAAAGGAACATTTTTGCCTGGCACCTAATGGTGTGTAATGAAGGCGCCAGGCAAACTTCCCTGGGGAGAGCATCCTACGGATGGGGAGCCACTGCAGAGAAGGCCCCGTTCTCGTGTTGCCACCCTCCGGACCTCTTGAGGAGGAGGCACAAAAAGGAGGACCTCAGAAGACGATCTCAAGGTCCAGGTAGATTCATATGGAAAGAGGCGGTCCTGGAGGTATTGCGGTCCTGAGCCGTTTAAGGCTTTATAGGTCAAAACCTATTGTTTTGTGGCCAGGAGGGGGAGGGAGAATAATGACCAGGGACACGAAATTTTTTTCGCCTTCCCAAATGGAAGACACAAACTGATCAGCGGCTCTTGCCTTGCCTAACTGGACCCGTTCGATTCTGCCTCCCCCCGTACCTTATACAATCTATAATAATGCACGGCCACGTCATCGAGGCGGACAGCTTCCTTGATGTACTTCAGATGGGCCTCAGAGGCTGTCAGGGTGCACTGGTCCTTGTGCATGATGGGAATGTGCTTCAGGATGTAGTCCTTCCCTCTCTTTGCCACCACCTGCAGAGAGAGAGAAGGGGCGCTGGGTGTTAATTGCGCCTGGCTGGGAATCTCAGGTTTGCTAGGCGAAATAACAGTGGACCAGAGACGACTAGACACAGCCTTCCCAAATCCCAGTGGCCTCCAGATGCTTCCAACTGGAGCAAGCCTGCAAGTTATGCGGGGGTTACGTTCTGGGGATGCCACCTAAAGCCAAAACAGCATGCACTCAAAACACATGGCAAGTGGGACTGACTGCCAAAGTCATTTCCCCCAGAACCATCACCCTTTCCATATATTTTTTCCTGCTACATGCGTCAAGCTAAATTGAAATACTTTATTGTCATACTTTATTGTCACTTCTACAACTTGTATACAGTGAGATTACACGAGCACCCCCCACTCAGCTTAAGTCTTAATTCCCCTCGTTTACTGACGCACACCCACCAAACCAAAAAGTCAGTTGCCCTGTTGTTATCTTTTCATTTAGCGGCCTAACAGCCCACGGATAGAAGCTGTTCTTTACCCTGTTGGCGCGACTAATCGTGCTTCTATATCTTCTGCCCGAGGGCAGGAGATCAAAAAAGTGCCGGCCAGGGTGTGAATCATCCCTGAGAATTTTCCTCACTCTCCTGAGGCAACCACCTTCTTCTGCTATTTCATCCAGCGGATTCACGGGACAGCCCATAATATCTTGTGCTGTATTCACCACCCTCTGTAAACACTTCCTATCAGTTGATGTCAAACCAGCGTACCACACCGTGATGCAGTAGGAAAGGACACTTTCTATTGTGGAGCGGTAGAAGGAGATCATCAAATGTTGATTGACATTGTTCTTCCGCAATACTCTGAGGAGATGGAATCTCTGTTGGGCTTTCTTAGCCACCTGGGTTGTATTGGTCTTCCAAGTAAGGTCTTCACTGAGATAAATGCGCACAAGTTAAATGCGTGCACTTGCAGGCTTACTGTACGACCCCAGCCAATGCCTCTGATAGGCAGGAATTATGGGAGTTGTAGTTCAGAACCACCCAGAGGGCCGCAAGTCCTCAACTACCCGTCTTAGGGAGGACCTCTTCCCAGAGGTTCTTCTCCTTTCCTTTAAAAGAGCAGCTGAAGTCTTCTCCAGCATACCTCCCTTTTTCTAAAGCCACAAATACGAGCGTCTATGGTGCTGGAGGAGACTCTTGAGAGTCCCATGGACTGCAAACCTATCGATTCTTAAGGAAATCAGCCCTGAGTGCTCACTGGAAGGACAGATCCTGAAGCTGAGGTTCCAAGGCTTTGGCCACCTCATGAGAAGACTCGACTCCCTGGAAAAGACCCTGATGTTGGGAAAGATGGAGGGCACAAGAAGGGGACGACAGAGGACGAGATGGTTGGATAGTGTTGTCGAAGCTACCAGCATGAGTTTGAGCAAGCTGCGGGAGGCAGTGGAAGACAGGAGGGCCTGGCGTGCTCTGGTCCATGGGGTCATGAAGAGTCGGACACGACTAAATGACTAAACAACAACAACAACAACAACAACAACATAGCAAGGCTTTCAGCGTGTAAATAAATGTTTGCAATTCTCAACAGCATTACTTTTGGGGAAGCAAGCGGCTTTATTTATTTATCGTGCAGTTTCGGCTGGTTAAAACTGCACAAGTTAAATGCACGTAAGTTTTTTTCCCCCAGTGTGGAAAGAGCTTATCTGCCCTGCTTGCCGTGCAAAGCCCTCGCGGCATGCCGGCTCTGGAAGAATGGGCACGGTCGCACGAGATCTCACAAGAGCATCCCAGAGATGGTGCGCTGAGCAAGCCGTACCAGGTGAGCAAGGCAGAGCGCAAAAGGATGGCTTTGAAGATCTCTTCCTTGCTTTTGGGCAAGGCACACTCAGCACGCCAGCTCCAGAAGGGCAAGTATCCTTGTGAAGGGACAGTTCAAGTATGTGAGGGGCTCCCTGGTCCTGAATGGGGCAACTGCCCCTGAAGGACCAGGTGCGCAGCCTGGGAGTCATTTTGGATTCACAGCTGTCCATGGAGGTGCAGGTTAATTCTGTGTCCAGGGCAGCTGTCTACCAGCTCCACCTGGTACGCAGGCTGAGACCCTGCCAGAGTGGTGCATGCTCTAGTTATCTCCCACTTGGACTACTGCAACGCGCTCTACGTGGGGCTACCTTTGAAGGTGACCCGGAAACTGCAATTAATCCAGAATGCGGCAGCTAGACTGGTGACTGGGAGTGGCCGCCAGGACCACATAACACCGGTTCTGAGAGATCTGCATTGGCTCCCAGTACGTTTCTGAGCACAATTCAAAGTGTTGGTGCTGACCTTTAAAGCCCTAAACGACCTCGGTCCAGTATACCTGAAGGAGCGTCTCCACCCCCATCGTTCAGCCCGGACACTGAGATCCAGCGCTGAGGGCCTTCTGGCAGTTCCCTCCCTGCGAGATGTGAGGTTACAGGGAACCAGACAGAAGGCCTTCTTGGTAGTGGCGCCCGCCCTGTGGAACGCCCTCCCTTCAGATGTGAAGGAAATAAGCAGCTATCTTCTTTTTAAAAGACATCTGAAGGCAGCCCTGTTTAGGGAAGTTTTTAATATTTAATGCTGTATTGTTTTTTACACTTGATTGGAAGCTGCCCAGAGTGGCTGGGGAAACTCATCCAGATGGGTGGGGTATAAATAATGAATTATTATTATTATTATTATTATTATTAGCCTTTTTGTGTACATGTGGGACCCCTGGAACCAAACCCCCATGTAAGATGCCATTGTACTGTACTGCCTTTTATTCAGGGGCTGGGGAATGACAAGGCTGTTTATGCAACCCAGAGCATGCATTACCTAAAATGCAGAATTTGGGTTCTGGGGTATGTGCGTGCAACAGAACACTTACATGTTTATATCCCTCCTGTTCTTTGCAGAGTGAAGGTAGAGAGGGTGCTTTTTTTGCCAAGAGGCATTTTAGACTCTGGAATGTGTTTTCATTTCAGAACACCCGTCTCATCCCAGCGGTTGTGTCTGCTATCTGAAGTCTGAGCTGTTGCTCCTGCCCCCCCCCCCCCCAATGCAGAGGAGATGCTAAACACTCCTGGGGAAGAAGTGCTTAAAATGGAAATAGTGAGTCAACCTTGCTACAAGCGTGTAATCCTCTTAGCCGGCACGTTTGCAGTGAGGGCTGGCTTGGGAGTCGGATGAACTTGAAGCCTGAGACGGGTCGGTCAAACACACCAATCCGCTCTTTCGCCTTGTGCCAATATCCCCAGGGAGGCCTCAACAGGCATGACATGGTCGCTGCCAGCTTACTCGCACAACGCTGCAATCGTGTAGGTAAATCCCGCGAAAGCTGCAGGTCTGCGGTGTTTTTCTGGTGTGGCATAGAATCATAGAGTTGGAAGGGTCCCATAGCTGCCAACGTTTCCTTTTTTAAAATTCCCTTATTCCAAATAGGATTCCTCGCAAGAAAAGGGAAAAGTTGACAGCTGTGAAGGGACGCCAAGGGCCATCTAGTCCAACCCCCTGCCAGGAGAGCCAGCTTGGCCCCGCAACCATGGGCGCCTGGGGCCATGGGTGTCATGCAGCGTGCATGACCCTGGCCCTGAAATTTGTGGGTGCCCGGCCCCATTCATGGGGAATTTTGTGGGTGCCCGGGCATCCGGGGAGCTGGCAGCTAGGCCTCCTTTAATGCGGGAATTTCAGCTAAAGCATCCATGACAGATGATCCCCCCCAACCTCTGCTTAAAAACCTCCAAAGAAGGGGAGTCCACAACCTCCCGGAGGAGTCCGTTCCACTGTCGAACAGCTCTTACTGTCAGAAAGTTCTTCCTGATGTTTAGCTGGAATCTGCTTTCTTGCAACGTGAAGCCATGGGTTCGAGTCTAGGACCCTCGTACCTACGGGACTGCCTCTCCCAGTATGCCCCGCGGAGGACCTTAAGGTCCATAAATAGCAACACCCTAGAGGTCCCGGGCTCTAAGGAAGTCAGATTAGCCTCAACCAGAGCCAGGGCCTTTTCAATGCTGGCCCCAGCCTGGTGGAATGCTCTGGCTCATGAGACCAGGGCCCTGCAGGATCTGATTTCTTTCCGCAGGGCCTGTAAGACAGAGTTGTTCCGCCTGGCCTTTGGCTTGGAATCAACTTGATCCCCTTCCCCTCTTTCCTTTTTCCTTTCCTCTTCTGTGATGTAACTCCTATTTGGGGACTTCCCTGGCATTTTTCTGGCCCACGTAGGACCAGTCTGGATAGTTGGCCTTGGTGAAGATTTGACGTTTTCATCCCCAAAAAAGTTTTTGATTTGAGTTTCTACTGAAATGAGGCTGCATTTTAATGTTGTATTTTAATCTTGTTTTTAAGTTGTATTTCAATCAATTGTTTTTATACCTGGTGTTAGCCACCCTGAGCCCGGCCTTGGCTGGGGAGGGCGGGATATAAATAAAATTTATTATTATTATTATTATTATTATTATTATTATTATTATTATTAAATGCAGGTTGGGAATGCAAACCACTGACGGACCCATGGTCTGACTGGGTATGAGGCAGCTTCCCATGTCCCTAGGAAGTTTGGAGGCCAGGGCAGGAAGGGCCACAGCGCCAGAGACAGAATTTGCAAGCAGAAGGTCGCAGGTTCAATCATAGAATTGTAGAGCTGGAAGGGACCCCTGAGGGTCATCTAGACCAACCCCTGAAATGCAGGAACCTGCATGAACAGAGAGCCACCCAATCCTCAATGGCACCCTCAGCCTCCTGCCTGAAATCCTGTTGAGCTGCTGCCATCCAGTGTGGGCAGCACTGAACTAGATGGACCAAGGGTCTCGGGCAGGTTCCTATGTTCAGGCATCCAGTTGCAAGTACTGCTATGGCTCCACCTCAGAGCCTGGCCGCTGTGGACGGAGCCGGCGAAAAACAAAACACCAAAACCAACAGGCGTATTGGCCATAGCTGACAACCGTCCCTTATTTGGTGGGAAAGTCCCTTATCCCAGTGCCGTGTCCCGCTGCTGTCCCTTACTGATGATGTCCCTTAAATTTCCCCGGTTTCAAAGGAAGCAGCTCCTCTCCCTCCCTCCCTCCCTGCCGGCCAGGGAGGAGGGAGGCTCCAACTGTGTTGCTTGGCTGCGTTGCTCACCCAATAAGGAGTCTAAGAACAACTGGGGGGAGGAGCTTGCATGCCTTGTGCTGATCAAATCGGCTGCGTTGCCTGGGGACTCGCCTTTGCTCAGCGCTTCCCAGCGGAGAGGTGACAGTGGTTTTCCTTGCTACATCCCCTTTGCCGGGTTGCTGCGCTGTGGGAACCACCGCTTGAGGCTTCGTTTGGCTGCTGGCTGGGCTTTCTGCCTTTGGCTTGGAGGGGCTTAGAAGTTGAACATACCTGTGCCCAGAAAATCCCTTATTTTGGCTGCTGATCCCTTGTTTTCGAGGCTGCTGGTCCCTTATTTTCAAATCTGTAAGTTGACAGCTATGGTAATGGCGCTCTCCTCCGAGGGGAAAGCCAAAACAGACAGCGCCGCCAGATTTCTGCAAAAGGCAACTCGATCCCAGCCAAGCTGGAAAGCCCCACGACCACCCTCAGAATATTTTCCGGCTGACAGATGCACCCGCCCACAAACCCCTCATGCCGTCTGGAACGGCTCGGAGGACGGGTGGCCTTCAGAGCTATGGCAACGCAGCTTGTGTTTAGGCACCGGGAAGAGAGATGAAGGGGATTGAGGGGGAGAGAGAGAGAGCCTGGGCTCGAAGGAAGAGGGTGTTCCTACCCAGGCAGGGAAGTAGGCTTCGGGTTCAAAGTATTTCCCGTAGTGTTTGTTTCTTTTGAAGTTGCCCAGGTCAGCTTGCAGGGCGAAGGCTGCCAGCAGGAAATAGGCCTCCTCGCGAAGGAGGCTCTGCGAACGGAGGACTTGCTTCCTCAGGTGCCAGTAATAATAGTAGCGGGCGGTTCGGTCGCTGGAAGGAGAGGGAGAGAAAGGAAGAGGGATGTAAACGAAGAACGGCAGGGGGAAAACGGACGGGCAGAAACCATGGATGTCTTTCGCTGGGGTTGGTCGCTTCTTCCTTGTAAACTTATTATTATTATTATTATTATAAATTTTTTATTAGTATTTTCCAAACAACACCAAGAAATATATCGAAAAATAACAATACACAAAAAACAAAGACATTAAAGAAACAAAAAACAAATCTACATCATACAAATTAATAATATAAACACTAAAAAGAAAACAACAACAACAATTGACATGCAACTGTTTTATCAATAAGAACTCAGACGGAGCAGCTTTTAAAATACCGTATTTTTTGCTCTATAACACGCACCAGACCATAACACGCATGTAGTTTTTAGAGGAGGAAAACAAGAAAAAAATATTCTAAACGAAACAGTGGATGTATGATTTTTGTGGTTCATGCTGTGGCCACAGACATGTGATCTGACAGTGAGTCTGGAGTAGCCCAATGCAAAAATCCTGAGGATCCATGTGGATCCATGCTTTGTAACCACATTTTTGCACCACTGCGACCGCAGGCAACAGTGGGTGCGTGATTTTTTTGGTGCAAGATGTAGCCATGGACATGCTATGTGATCTGATGGTGAATTTGGGGTGACCCAGTGCAAAAATCCTGAGGATCCATGTGGATCCGTGCTTTGTAACCACGTTTTAAGTGGGGAGGGAAGGAAAAGCACTCAAGGGACAAGGAGCACGCATGGGGTGTGTGGAGAAGGATGCTGCTAATCATGCTATTTAGCAAGCTGAGTGGGGAGGAGAGAGGGACAGAGAGCCTGCTTGCTTCAAAGGAGCCAACCGGACAGGAGCCGCTTACACTTGTGTAAGCGGCTCCTCTCCTCTCCCGCTTTGCTCCTTTAAAGCAAGCAGGCTCTCTGTCCCTCTCTCCTCCCCACTCAGTGGCTCTTCTCCCGCTTTGCTGTTTCAAAGCGAGCCACGGAGGAGGGAAGGAAGGGGAACCATGGATCCTCTGCTCACGACTGCAGCAGATCCCCCCTGCCACCCGTAGGCATTCGCTCCATAAAACGCACAGACATTTCCCCTTACTTTCTAGGAGGAAAAAAGTGAGTGTTATGGTGCAAAAAATACGGTAAATAAATTGTGGGCCACCATAAGGCCCACTTTTTCTTCCATATGGCTCTTTGCCACCAAGGCTTTTGGCAACAATTTTCCTCTGCTCCCCCCCACCTCACAAAAAACCCCCTTCCCCTTTACCTGATCAGCCGGCCGTTTTCCACGTAATACTGGACTCGGAAGTGAATGATCATGGGAGGCCCAAACTGGTCTATACCCTGCAACCAAAGGCAAAAATAAAGGATCAGCCTTGAGGCAGGGAGGGAGAAGGACCCCCCCTCCAGAAGACATCTTCTCTCCCCCCACACATAAAAATACTGAGCCCCAGCAGGAGCAGCGTGTTAATGCTGGGACGCATTTGGCAAAGGAGCAATTGTCACCTCGGCAGCAATGGGAGACCCAAAGGTCCTGGGGCGATCTGCCTTTTTGCAAAAACGGTTTGCACCACCAGCTACACTGGGAGGCTATAACCTGAGCTTCAGATCTGCCAGTAACCCGAGCTTCAGGTTCAGTCTTGATCTGTGTGCCCTTTTTGTTATCTGCTACCAGAAAACCAGACCCGACCTTTTGCTGCTTTGACACGAAACCCATCTGTCTGGAGGAGGAGATGGCAGCTGGATGCGGCCGCGCTGTCTTTCGGGGCCGAGGCCAACTCTCAGAGGTCCTTAAAGGCAATTTTCTGAGATGCCGGCAATTTGTCTCAGGGGCAGGCTGGAGTTTCAACACCAAGCCGCCCTCGACAGCTGAGGCTACGGGATGCTATGTTTCCAAAGAGCCGGGCTTTGAACGGCTAAGCAGCTCAGAGCTCCCAGCCGTCCTTTCTTAGAGAGGGGAAGAAGATACTTTCTGTGTTGACTGGTTGTTTTAAAGCAGGCATGGCCAAACTTGGCCCTCCAGATGTTTTGGGACTACAACTCCCATCATCCCTAGCTAACACAACCAGTGGTCAGGGATGATGGGAACTGTAGTCACAAAACATCTGGAGGGCCAAGTTTGGCCATGGCTGTTTAAAGCTCTGCAAACTGGCTTCAGATAATTTAAGCTTCTAATTACAACTCCTTTGCTCTGGGAAAAGGTGTCTTTGTTCCAGGATGTCAGAGAGCTCTCAAAAGTTGCTAAAATGAAGGTGCCAGTTCTTCTTGCTTAAATCTGGTGAGGATAAGGTGACACAGGCGCTTCCGGTGGCCAGCTCACGCTACAACAACGTAAGAACAAGCAAGAAGAGCTCGCCGGATCAGAGTTCAAGAGCATCATTCTCCTCTTCCTGCAGTTTCTGGCAACTGGGCTTCAGAAGCATGGGTGAAACCAGAGTCCTTACCTTACTCGCTTCTTTCTTCCACTCTTTCGGACAGTACTTGCAGAGCTTTTGGGACAGCTCCATATAGACGTGCTCGTTGTCTGTGCCGTGGGAAGAAATGGGAAGCTGAGATTAGACAGCGAGCCTGTTGCAAGGACTCTCCCGATGTTCCTCTAAAAAGCGGGGACAATTCGGCACTCGCAGCCAAAAAGAACCACAGTATTGCAGTTCACAAAGGCAGCATTTTAGCAGTTTCTGCTGGGGGGGGGGGGGGACAGATTCCCCAATGAGCTGCTCTTTGTGGTACTTGCTTTCAAAATGTATTTTATAGTCGACTTTTGCAGTATATCTTTGCTCAGTGTTATTTTTAATATTTTTAAATAAAAATAGTTAATAAAAATATTTTAAAACAAAGATAAACACACTTAGCTGCAAAAGATTATTATTTTTTGCATGTTTACTTGTTCCTGATAAGAAACAACATGGGAAACGGCACAGGGACAATTAGATGCCTTTGCCCACGAGAGGCGCTGCAAAACGCCTCATCCCTTTTAAGCGATACCCCAACGTCAAACTTCCTGTGCTTTTGATTTGATGCTGGTACGCTGAATGCAGTACAATGCTAACCAATCTCCTCTCATGGCCAGAGATTCCCTTCTTCCTCTTCCCCTCTTGTGCAACTAACTCTCTCTCCTTTCCACTTTAGGAATCAGTCACGGTTTAGGGCAGGGGTCAGCAAACTTTTTCAGCAGGGGCCCAGTCCACTGTTCCTCAGACCTTGTGGGGAGCCGGACTATATTTTGAAAAAAAAAATGAATGAATTCCTATAACCCACAAATAACTCAGAGGTGCATTTTACCGTATATTTCGCTCTATAGGACGCACCGGACCATAGGACGCACCTTGTTTTAGAGGGGGAGAACAAGAAAAAAAATTTCTCCCCCTCTCTGCTCAGCGCCCCTTCAACGAAGCGGCAGGAGAAACGGAGCCCCTTCCATTTCTCCTCCTGCTTGGCTGAAGGGGCGCTGCGCAGCTCTCCCTCTCTGCTGAAGCCAGGAGAGCCTTGCTCTCCCGGCTTCAGCAAAAGGAACCCGAAGCCTGCGGAGCGCAGCGGGAACTTGCGCTGCGCTCCAATGGCTTCAGGTGGCTACCCCTGAAGCCTGGAGAGCGAGAGGGGTCAGTGTGCACCGACCCCTCTCACTCTCCAGAATTCAGCGAAAGCAACGCGAAGCCTCCGGAGCGCGGAGGGAGCGCTCCCTCTGCGCTTCGGAGGCTTCGCGTTGCTATCGCTGAAGCCAAGGAGCCTGCATTCGCTCCATAGAGGAAAAAGTGCATCCTATAGAGCGAAAAATACGGTATATAAAATCACACATTCTACTCATGTAAAAACACCAGGCAGGCCCCACAAATAACCCAGAGATGCATTTTAAATAAAAGGACACATTCTACTCATGTAAAAACATGCTGATTCCCGGACCATCTGCGGGCCGGATTTAGAAGGCCATTGGGCCGGATCCAGCCCCCAGGTCTTAGTTTGCCTACCCATGGTTTAGGGTTCCAACTGCACTCAGGTGCTAACTGTGGTTTGCCGACTCCCAACCATTATGGGCTGCAACTCCCATCATCCCCAGGCAGCATGGCCAATGGCCAGGGATGATGGGAACTGTAATCCAACAAAGATCTGGAGGGCCACCGTTTCCCCGTTCCTGAACTACAGGATTAGCCAGAAACCAACTTCTAACGATAGCTATGGACCATGGCTCGAGGTAACTATGGTTAGCAAATGCGGTGATTCAGATCTACAGCCGCACCACATCTGAGAAAGCATGTTCTCCTTCAATGGAGAGCACATGTTGCGGTGGGGGGCGCCAGGACACTCCAAAGTTGTGGGGCGGGCTAATTGACCGTTGGCCACTGATTTGATTGGGCTTCCCTTGTCGTTGGGAAGAAGTTAATGTTGCCATTTGTTGATTGACAGCCCGAAATGCTAAAACTCCTTGCACGAGGCTAGGGCTTCCTCTTTTCGCCCGTGCATCGGATTGCCCGTCCCCCCCTCCCTAGAATTAGGGTTGTTCGCTTGATCTTGCTATGCCTGTCATGGGGTTGTCTACTCTTGGGGCAGGGGCCCAGTAGGAATTTTGTCCATCTGGCTGATTGGCTGGGGCTATTTGGTTTTTGCCTACTGTGTAGCACATTGTCACAACTTGTAAGGTTGCGGTTAGGCATTGGTTTATGGTTTGGTTGGTTGAGGGGCATGGATTGGCTGTGCCTGCCCCTCTAATGCTGCTGCTGCTGCAAGGGAATTCCGTTAAAGGAATCGGGGGCTAACTATTGCTTGTCCACCCTGTCAAGGGGGCTGGGGCCACTGCAAGAGCTCCTGGCTGCATTTGGGGTGGACTGAGGGCAGGCTCCCTGCTCCGTCGCTAGCCCCAAGTGTATTCCCCTTTTCTGACTTACGCAGGCATGCGGAATGTCAGACTGTCCTCCACGGTGGGAGCAGCTAGTCGCAACCAATGCCTATGCAACCACTCACATGTTTGTATTTTAATAAAGTTGTGGCCAAAATTATGCCAGACACCTTAAACAAAAATATTGGTGTGATGTGTGAGTTATTGGGGTGGCCCTGGGGACACGCAACATCCTTTACTGAGAGGCGCTTCCGCACATCAGCTGTGGCGGCAGAAATAATAATAATAATAATAATAATAATAATAATAATAATAATAAATTTTATTTATATCCCGCCCTCCCCATCCGAAGCCGGGCTCAGGGCGGCTAACAACAATAAAACAGTACAAAAGTACAGCACAAACAACACTCTAAAATCATTCATTATAAAATTAATTAATTCAAGCCACTGGCAACCATTGGGCCAGAGCTCCGCGAAGACTGCCGAGGGAGGGAGTCAGGCTGTGCCCTGGCCAAAGGCCTGGTGGAACAGCTCCGTCTTGCAGGCCCTGCGGAAAGATGTCAAGTCCCGCAGGGCCCTGGTCTCTTGTGACAGAGCATTCCACCAGATCGGAGCCACGGCCGAAAAAGCCCTGGCTCTAGTTGAGGCCAGCCTAACCTCTCTGAGGCCTGGGACCTTCAGGATGTTTTTATTTGCAGACCGTAGGTTCCTCTGTGGGACATACCAGGAGAGGCGGTCCTGTAGGTACGAGGGTCCTAGGCCATATAGGGCTTTAAAGGTTAAAACCAGCACCTTAAACCTGATCCTGTACTCCACCGGGAGCCAGTGCAGCTGGTATAGCACCGGGTGAATGTGATCTCGCAGCGAAGACCCCGTAAGGAGTCTCGCCGCGGCATTCTGCACCTGCTGGAGTTTCTGGGTCAGTCTCAAGGGCAGCCCCACGTAGAGCGAGTTACAATAATCCAGTCTGGAGGTGACCGTCGCGTGGATCACAGTGGCTAGGTCAGGGCGAGAGAGGTAAGGAGCCAACTGCTTAGCTTGGCGGAGATGGAAAAATGCCGCCTTTGTTGTAGCTGCAATCTGCTGCGCTGCGCTGCAAATGTTGTGCTGAGTGCTCACTGAGCGAGGGAGCAGCAACGGGTCTAGCTGAAGGTCACTGAGCAGCATGGCAGAGGTGCAGAGAGTGGAAAGAAGCCAAACTCTCCTCTCGGGACTTACTCTGAATGACGCTGAGTCCGAAGAGGTGACAGTCCTTTAGCCGCAAGAGGTCACACACCTGGACCAGTAACTCATGGCACAATATTTTGACCTACAAGGGGGAGAGGGTGGTGGAGGAAAAGGCAGTTATTTGGGGAGCGACTTCTGCAGGGATGATACAGGAAGACCCATTTATTTATTTCAGGATTTATAAGACGTCCAGCGTTCGGAGAACACCCAGGCAGCAAACAGCAAAGAATACAAGACGTAATGCAGCATGTAAAAGCGGTTTTATAATTGTAAGACGCATGGGTGCAACTGAACTTTCAGAATAATAATAATAAATTTTTATTTATACCCCACCCTCCCCGGCCAGAGCCGGGCTCAGGGTGGCTAACACCAGTAAAATTACAATAAAAGCATAATAGGGAAGGGGGAAAAACACAATTTAATATACAGGTTAAAAATACAATTTAAAATGCAGCCTCATTTTAATAGTAGCCCATAGATCAAAACCATAAGGGGAGGGAAACATAAGGGTCAGACTGAGTCCAAACCAAAGGCCAGGCAGAACAGCTCTGTCTTGCAGGCCCTGCAGAAAGATGTCAAGTCCCGCAGGGCCCTGGTCTCTTGAGCGTTCCACCAATTCGGGGCCAGTGCTAAAAAAGCCCTGGCCCTAGTTGAGACCAATCTAACCACCTTGCGACTTGGGACCTCCAAAATGTTGTCATTTGTGGGCCTTAAGGTCCTCTGCGGGGCATACCAGGAGAGGCGGTCCCGTAGGTACGAGGGTCCTAGGCCGTATAGGGCTTTGAAGGTCAAAACCAGCACTTTAAACCTGACCCTGTACTCCACCAGGAGCCAGTGTAGTTGGTAAAGCACTGGATGAATGTGATCCCACGGTGAGGACCCCATAAGGAGACTTGCTGCAGCATTCTGCACCCACTGGAGTTTCTGGGTCAGCTTCAAGGGCAGCCCTGCATAGAGCGAGTTACAATAATCAAGCCTGGAGGTGACCGTTGCGTGGATCACTGTGGCCAAATCAGGGCTTTGCATGGGCAAGATTCCCAGACCATCCCTGAACCTTTATCTCTATGCTAACTTCTCTGTCTCCCCCCCTTGTTGTTTAGAGGGCTACACCTTTGGTTGCATCCTGTTTATAACTTCTTCCTCGCGTTACTCTTTCAGAGACGAGGGGTCAGCCAGATGGGCAGGGTATAAATAATAATTTTTTTTTACTATCCTCTGAAAGAACCAAGGGGCAAGCGCGGCTGCCTTGCTCTTCTCTAGGCTACTTAGTTAGATGAGAACAAGAAACCTTTTCTATCCGCAAGTTAAGTAATAAGAATTCCCATCACCCCCCAGCAGTGTGGCCAAGGGTGAGGGATGATGGAAGTTGTACTCCAAAAACATCTGGAGGTTCCTGAGGATCCCTGGGTCCGCTGCCAAGTGGAGCGTTAATCATGAAATTAACAGCAGCTACCCAGGATTTTAGGCAGGGTTTCTGAAGATAATGGGGATTGAACCTGGAAACGTTTGCACGCAGAGCACAGCATACGCATCAAGCTCCAAGGGCTCAGAGCCAGAGGACTGATGGTCAGAGGGAGAAGACTGTTTGTGGGGACAGAGGGTGGGAGGGTATGGATGACTCCCTGGTCCTGAACAGGGTAACTGTGCCCCTGAAGGACCAGGTGCGCAGCCTGGGAGTTATGTTGGACTCACAGCTGTCCATGGAGGCGCAGGTCAATTCTGTGTCTACCAGCTCCATCTGGTGCACAGGCTGAGACCCTCGATGGAGTGGTGCATGCTCTAGTTATCTCTGACTTGGACCACTGCAATGCGCTCTACGTGGGGCTACCTTTGAAGGTGGCCCGGAAACTACAACTAATCCAGAACGTGGCAGCTAGACTGGTGACTGGAAGCGGCCGCCGAGATCACATAACACCGGTCCTGAAAGATCTACATTGGCTCCCAGGATGTTTCCGGGCACAATTCAAAGTGTTGGTGCTGACCTTTCAAGTCCTAAGCAGCCTTGGCCCAGTGTACCTGAAGGAGCGTTTCCACCCCCATTGTTCTACCCAGACACTGAGGTCCAGCTCCGAGGGCCTTCTGGCGGTTCCCCTCATTGTGAGAAGCAAAGCTATAGGGAACCAGGCATGGGGCCTTCTTGGTGGTGGCACCCGCCCTGTGGAACGCCCTCCCATCAGATGTCAAAGAGATAAACAACTACCTCACATTTAGAAGACATCTGAAGGCAGCCCTGTTCAGGGAAGTTTTTAATGTGTGACATTTTAATGTAGTTTTAATCTTTGTTAGAAGCCGCCTAGAGTAGCTGGGGAAACTCAGCCAGATGGGTGGGGTACAAATAATAAATTATTATTATTATTAACCATGGTTAAGGGAAATGTCGCAGAGCTACACAGAGCCACAACGCCATTCTCCATTCCAAAGCCATCAAAAACAAGAATGAAAATAATGATTGCAGACTAGAACCACTAAAATCTCAAATATCGTTTCCAGGCAGTTAACTGAGAAGGGGGGAAACTACAAGATCCATCGGACCCAAGAGGGCTTCCATTTTGCTTAACCCATTGCGATTTCAACAGCTCTGTTTGGAAGCTTGAAGCATGGTAGGTAGAAAGCCGTTCCAAACGTCTAGAGAGACCGTTATTTGCTCACGGTCATCAGGCCTCGGCTTCTGCCCATTTTGCGGCAATTACGGAGACGGCGTGCAAATAAAACTTGCAGATCCGCTGCAAAAAATATTCTAATTTCCAGCAAGGCTCTGGATGCTTTGAGGGCCCCCTCGCTTCGCCAAGAAGGCACCAAGCCAGAGACTTAATAATTGAAGAATTCAAAACAGCCGCATAAGCAACTCTCTAAAAATGTTGCATGTAAGACAAGAAGTGGGAGAAATGGCCCCATCAGAGAAACAAAGGGAAGGCAAAAGCTCTAAAGGATCATCGCTTGGGAACTTCTAAATAGGACATCAAACTGCCAGGGGAGAGAAATTTGGTAGAGAGGTGGGCATGCAATGCAGCGATCCTTTAAATTTAACGCCTGTCATTTCCAAAAGGAGGTTCTAGTCACACAGCCAAGATAAAGAGCTTTTGGGTGAGCAGCAAGGATATAATGGGTGAAAATTGTAACTTTTCCTTCTTTTCAAGCATGAACAGCGCAGGCCTCTCTGGGTCACAGCCAGTGGCGGAGTTACGTATAAGCTAAACAAGCTATAGCTTAGGGCCCCACTTTCTTGGGGGGCCCCCAAAAAATGTAAAGGGGAAAAAAACCTGGATGTACATTTCCAAAATATAAGATAAAGAACAAATAAAATAAAACCTACATACAGTGTTTTGTGTTGTGTAGGCTCCTGTGATGTAAGTCATGGGTCCCGCCTGCTCCCTAAAATATCACTGGTTTGCTCCTTTCTATATATAGGGTGCCTACATTCTGCATGAACTGGTTGCACGGCAACATGTGCAAATGGCTTGAGATACCCATTAGGTCCTTAAATGACCATATAGCATATATTCAACACAAAAACAGCGACAATTTGTTGTTGACAAAGGACAGCTGGACATATAAAGGGCCCCATTACCTTCAGTAGCTTAGGGCCTCATCAAACCTAAATCCGGCCCCGGTCACAGGTCCAAACCCCATGAAAGAAGGGACAGGAGCAAAGCTGTTCTGGATAAAATTTAGAAGGCTGGCTATTGCGGAAGCCAGCCAGGAAAGGGCTGAGAGAGACAGGCCTTTTAAACTGTCAGCTCTTCATTTCGGCAGCCTAATAATTCAGGCTGGGGAGAGTCATTTAGTGTTGCTGTAATTAAACTACCAAGAGTAAGAGACTCTTTGCTTGTGTACTGGCCAGGGGTAACCTAACATCCGTCATCTATGGTCTCTAGGTTAGACTACTGCAATGTGTTATAGGTGGGGCTGCCTTCAAAGGCGGTTCGGAAACTGCAGCTGGTGGAGAATTCAGCGGCTAGATTGCTGAGTAACACCAGTTTTGGCACAGGTGTTCTGGCTGCTTCTGGGCCCAATGCAAACAGCAGGTTTTTACCCGGAAAGCCTTATGCAGCTGGGGACCACAATATTTCAAGGACACCCTCGACCCACGTGAACCAACCTGGACCCCATGCTCTTCATCAGAGTCCCTTCCACGTGGCCCCTCTGAGGGAGGAACTGAAGGTGGCAACATGAGAAAGGGTCTTCTCAGTGGTGGCTCCCCATTTATGGACTGCTTGTCTCCAGGAAGGCATGCCTGGATCCCTCACTATCTGCTTTTATGCATCAGGGAAAAACATGCTTACACACCGAAGCCCTTGGAGTTTAATTCTTGGTGTATTTTTTTGGGGGGGGGGGGGATTTGGGTTTGTTCTTTTATGTAAACTGGTACCTTGGTTCTCAAACACCTTGGTACTCAAACAACTTGGAACCCAAACACTGCAAACCTGGAAGTAAGTGTTTTCCGGTTTGCAAACTTTTTCAGAAGCCGAACGTGCTCCGTTTTGAGTGTTACGCTTCCGATTTGAGTGTTGTGCTGGAGGTCTGTCTGTTTATGCTATTCGTTTTGCATTTTTGTTTCTGCGGCTCTTTTGGTTTTGGTTTTGTGACTGTGTGGAACCCAGTTCAGATACTGATTGATTGATTGATTGTGTGACTGCAGTACATTGTTTATTGCTTTTATTTTATGGATCAATGGTCTCGTTAGATAGTAAAATTCACGTTAAAATTGCTGTTTTAGGGTTTGTTTTTAAAAGTCTGGAACGGATGAATCCATTTTGCATTCCTTTCTATGGGAAAGCGCGCCTTGGTTTTGGAATGCTTTGGTTTTGGAGCAGACCTCCGAAATGGATTAAGTTTGAGAACCAAGGTACCACTGTATGTTACTGTTATTTTAGGTTGATTTTATTCCTGCTTTTATATTTATTTATCGCCTTTGCTTTTATAAATTGCTTCGAGTTCAAATTTTTTTTGGGGGGGGGGGGAGATGACAAATGACGATGACGGCGGTTTTATTACCTGCCCTTCACCATCAGGTCCCAGAGCTATTCAAAATTCAGAATGAAAAGCAGTTAAAACAGATTGCAGCCCCAGGAATAGGGTGGCCCCTGCAAACACACCTAGCTTTCAAAGCCCAGGGCAACTCTGCAAATTTCCCCCCTTCCCAGAGACCTGCCAGTATAGCCCACCTTGCTCTAGACAGTTGGACCTGGGGGGGTAATGCCCCCCCATGCACCAAGACAGTGCTTGAGCAAGGTCTACTTCACCCAGGTCTCAGAAAGGGGGAGGGAAAAGTTGGGGGGCACATACCGTATTTTTCGCTCTATAGGATGCACTTTTCCCCCTCCAAAAATGAAGGGGAAATGTGTGTGCGTCCTATGGAGCGAATGCAGGCTCCTTGGCTTCAGCGATAGCAACGCAAAGCCTCCGAAGCGCAGAGGGAGAGCTCCCCCCGCGTTCCGGAGGTTTCGCGTTGCTTTCACTGAAGCTGCCTAAAGCCCCCGGAGCGCAGGGAACACCCGCTGCGCTCCAGGGGCTTCAGGCAGCTATCCGCAAGCCTTCGGAGCGCAGCAAGAGTTCCCGCCGCGCTCCAAAGGCTTGCGGATAGCTGCCTGAAGCCTGGAGAGCGAGAGGGGTCAGTGGACACTGATCCCTCTTGCTCTCCAGGCTTCGCTTCGCTGGAGAGGCGCTGCAGAGTTTTCCCTCTCTGCGCAGCGCCCCTTCGGTGAAGCGGGAGGAGAAATGGAAGGGGCTCCGTTTCTTCTACTGCTTCGCTGAAGGGAAGCTGAGCAGAGAGGGGGAGAATCTTTTTTTTCCTGTTCTCCCCCTCCTATGGTCCGGTGCGCCCTATAGAGCGAAAAATACGGTACTTGTGACAGGCCCCCGGGGAATGGCAAGAAAGAGGCAGCCTTGAGACGGCTCACTCACGTTTATGATGATGTTGAGGGAATGGTCGTTGGGGAGGAAAACACACACGCTGCGTCGGTCCTGCATGACTCTGTTATTGTGGAAGTTCAATTTGTTCATCGTGTTCCGGGCCTTCCCCGTGGATGTCTGAGCGAGCCGCTTGGAGACTGCGCGGGAACCTCGGGGTCACGGCACTGGGAGACCAGCAGCTCCACCTCCTCCTGCTCACCTGCGGCCCAGCAGGCTGGGCATCTGAGCATCTCTTCCCACGGGTACCATCACTGGAAAGGATGAGAAGCACACGCAACTTCAGATGCTGCTGGCCACGAGAAGATGGGAGAAGAACTTCGCCATGGCCTACCCCCAGTGTTGGACTACAACTCCCATCATCCCTGACCTCGTCCAACCACAGCTGAGAAACACTGCACCCAAACCAATAATTACAATTATTATTGTTTTAATCCCACCTTTAAAAGAAAAATATAGAACGCAGGAGGTGGCCTGCAACTAGGAATGGGAAGCCCTCTCAATTTCTGTTTCCCATATCCCCAGTCTTCTAAATTTGGTTCTCCACATTTACATATAAGTTTGAGATTCTCTGTGTCTTTTAAAATCCTCATGAAAATTCTTCAGCATTTCAACGTGACTGGTCGGAGGTTCGAATCCCGGCAAGTGGGTGAACTCCCGTTGCTCGGTCCCTGCTCCCGCCAACCTAGCAGTTCGAAAGCACATCAAAGTGCAAGTAGATAAATAGGCACCGCTCTGGCGGGAAGGTAAACGGCGTTTCCGTGCGTTGCTCTGGTTCGCCAGAAGCGGCTTAGTCATGCTGACCCGGAAGCTGTACGTTGGCTCCCTCGGCCAATAAAGCGAGATGAGCGCCGCAACCCCAGAGTCGGCCACGACTGGACCTACTGGTCAGGGGTCCCTTTACCTTTACCTATCTCCCAATAGACACACATTTGCAAAGCACACTATCCCTAATATTGTCCCTATTATTACTTATTACCTACCCCTTGCCCTAAGGTACCAGGGCATATTACAAGACTAAAAACGCAACATTAAAAGCAGCCTGAAACAACTTACAGTCGCAAAAATAAGGTGTATCCTAAAAACATACCCCTTCGTGTGTCAAACATTTGCCCCTGCTGTTTTTGATATATTCACCATACAGTGGTACCTCGGGTTACATACGCTTCAGGTTACAGACTCTGCTAACCCAGAAATAGTGCTTCAGTTTAAGAACTTTGCTTCAGGATGAGAACAGAAATCGTGCTCCGGCGGCGCCGCAGCAGCAGGAGGCCCCATTATCTAAAGCAGTGCTTCAGGTTAAGAACAGTTTCAGGTTAAGAACGGACCTCCGGAATGAATTAAGTACTTAACCTGAGGTACCACTGTACAGTTCTTTCAGGTGAGGAAAAAACAAGGAAGCGTGTTTTCAATGTTATAGTCGTCAATGTGAGCATTTTTTCAAAGGAACCTTTTAACCCATTCTACGCATTCCTCTCATCATTACTTGGCTGGAGGGCTGAGGAGCAAAATGCGCCAACGTGTGAATTTTGAAAGATGGCTGTGTGTTTGGTTCACGTATCATCTCAGAAAGTGTGAATGGGGCAGAATTGGCTTCAAAGGAGAACAGGATCAAATTTCTGCCCCTGTCCTGACTCGTGACCGTTTTCTCCTCTAGTGGTGGAGGAGTCGAGAACGACAAAAATTCCCTCAACTCAGGCACACCATCACCCAGAAGAAGGCGGCCTTTGCGCCAGCAGATAGAACGAAGTTGTTACTTGCGTAAAATGTTTCTGAACTGCGATTCAGCCGAGGATTCCAGGCTGCCGGACGAAAGTACAAGAACAGTTCCCGCTGCACCGAAATGCAACGGATAAGATCATTCCCTTTCTTTGGCACACAAACACACACACACAAAAGTGTGAACGAAAAAGCAGGCTAAAAACAGAGAAGCTAACAAAGAGAAAAAAGTGGCTGCAACTATTAGTCTAAAATGCCCAGGGCAACATGGAATAATAATAATAATAATAATAATAATAATATTCAGGCAGGAGTTCCTCTGCCCCTCCTTACCTGGAAATGACAAGTACCAAACACAAGACTTAGGGCCCTTGTATCTATGGGACCGCCTCTCCTGGTCTGCCCCGCAGAGGACCTTAAGGTCCATGAATAACCATAGTTTAGAAGTCCCGGGCCCTAAGGAAGTCAGACTATCCTCCACCAGGGCCAGGGCCTTCTCAGTGATGGCTCCGACCTGGTAGAATGCTCTGTCCCATGAGACTAGGGCCCTGCAGGATTTAACCTCCTTCCGTTGGGCCTGTAAGACAGAGCTATTCCGCCTGGCCTTTAATTTGAATTCAGCCTGATCTTTCATTTCCCTTCTGTTCCCTCCCCTTCCCCTTTTATGAAGATCACGCGCTCTGAGACCCCACAGCTAATTCTCCCCTGGGCTCCTCGCTGGCCCAGGTAGGACCAATTCAGCCAGCTAGCCCTGGGGATTATCTGATTGATTTTTGATTTTTATTGTTATTCATATTTTTATACTGTATTTTATGCTGCTTTTATAATTAAGTTTTTTAAAGTGTTGTAAATTTGTTGTTAGCCGCCCTGAGCCCTGTTTTTGAACCAGGAAGGGCAGAGTATAAATAAAATTTTATTATTATTATTATTATTATTATTATTAAGACATTTTGCATGGAAAGCAAATGTTGCACCACTGAGCTCTACAGCCCTTCCTCGTTTTTCTTAAAGGCTTAAGCTGTTGCTCCTAGGTTCAAACTACATTCAGCCCGGCTTCCTACTTATTTGCTTAGGGACGGATGTCTTGTGCAGAGTTGGACCACTGGTCCATGTAGTTCAGTATTTCCAACACTGACTGGCAGCGCCTCTCCAGGGTTTCGGACAAGCGCTACCTGGAGATGCCAGTGACTGCACCTGAGACTCCACCATCCCTTGAAGGATGCTGCGGCAAATTTCGTCACCTGCGCTCCCATCTCTGTAGCGCCGCAGTCTATTTGTGTGCCCTCAAAGTTGCTACGAGGCCTTTTTGCCACTGGGTTCCCACCTCTGGAATTTGCAACAAGCAATAACACCGTTTTAATTATCCTCTCCCCCTCCACCGCCAAAGAAAATGCCGCCACAAACATGAACGAGGGCACCTTTTTATTAAGCGTACATTTCCCAATTGGGTTAGTCAAGCCATCGCCTCCTTTTCACTGAACAGAGGGGGCTTTGCATCTTTTTAATCAACTGGAAACTCATCTCCTGAAAGCCTGAAGGGCTTTCTTCCACGTGCATTAAGCAGCTGTCCAAAGGCAAGCTCCCTTCTCATCTCTGAACGTTAAGAGCATAAGCTGAGCCTTCCTGGATCAGGACCATCCAGTCCGGGATCCTGTTCTCGCAGTGGCTGCCCAGGTGCCAGTGGGAAACCAGGGAGCAGGATTCAACACAAGAGCAACTCTCCCCTCCTGTGCTTTATAATAATAATTAATAATAATGATAATGATAATAATAATAATAATAATAATAATAATAATAATAATAATTTATTACTTATACCCCACCCATCTGGCTGGGCTTCCCCAGCCACTCTGGGCAGCTTCCAATAAAATATTAAACTACCATAATTCATCAAACATTAAAAGCTTCCCTAAAGAGGGCTGCCTTCAGATGTCTTCCAAAAGTCTGGTAGTTGTTCTCTTTGACATCTGGTGGGAGGGCGTTCCACAGGGCGGGCGCCACTACCGAGAAGGCCCTCTGCCTGGTTCCCTGTAACTTGGCTTCTCGCAGCAAGGGAACCGCCAGAAGGCCCTTGGCACTGCACCTCAGTGTCCCGGGCAGAATGATGGGGGTGGAGACGCTCCTTCAGGTATACTGGGCTGCGGCCGTTTAGGGCTCTCAAGGTCAGCACCAACACTTTGAATTGTGCTCGGAAACGTACTGGGAGCCAATGTAGGTCTTTCAGGACCGGAGTTATGTGGTCTCGGCGGCCGCCCCCAGTCACCAGTCTAGCTGCCACATTCTGGATTAGTTGTAGTTTCCGGGTCACCTTCAAAGGTAGCCCCACGGAGAGCGCATTGCAGTAGTCCAAGCGAGAGATAACCAGAGCATGCACCACTCTGGCGAGGCAGTCTGCGGGCAGGGAGGGTCTCAGCCTGCGTACCAGACGGAGCTGGTAAACAGCTGCCCTGGACACAGAACTGACCTGCACCTCCATGGACAGCTGTGAGTCCAAAATGACTCCCAGGCTGGGCACCTGGTCCTTCAGGGGCACAGTTACCCCATTCAGGACCAGGGAGTCCTCCGTACCAGCCCGCCTCCTGTCCCCCAAGAACAGTACTTCTGTCTTGTCAGGATTCAACCTCAATCTGTTAGCCGCCATCCATCCTCCAACCGCCTCCAGACACTCACACAGGACCTTCACCGCCTTCACTGGTTCTGATTTAAAGGAGAGGTAGAGCTGGGTATCATCCGCATATTGATGGACACCCAGCCCAAACCCGCAGTTGCTGGTTTCCAGCAACTGGGATTCAGAAACATTGCTGCCTCGGACCATCAATAGCCCTAAGCTCCTCCATGAATTTGTCCAATCTCCTTTTAAAGCCGTCCTGTGGGAGGGAGTTTCATAGATTAACCACGCACTGTGTGAAAAAGTACCGTATTGGCCCGAATATAAGCCGCATCCGAATATAAGCAGCACCTTTAAAGTTTGGGGGGGGGGGAGAGAGAAAAAAAGACAAGACCCAAATATAAGCCATTTCCTTAAAATTCCACAGGCACTCACACCCGTTTCGTTTTACTGTATGTCTGTTTCAGCAGCGATACCGTAAAAGCCAATTTTTGTAAGGTCGCAAATTTAAGCCACACTTTTAACTTTTCACGGTCGGAATTTGGAAGGGAAAAAAAAGTGCAGCTCATATTCGGGCCAATACGGTATTTTCTTTTATCTGTCATGTTTCGCACACGGTGCTCTGACGCGGACAAAAATAGTGATTTCCTTAACAGGAAGGCTCTAACCATCTGAAACAGAGAGTGGAGAAGGAACGATGGAGAGAGAGAACAATACGGGAAAACGCAATTGACCGGTACATATTTTATTTCATAAAAATTATACACCTCTTGATTGCAAAAAACAAAAGAAAAACCTCAAAGCGGTTTACAAAAGGTAAAACAGTAGAATCAAGAAAAAAAATCAGTGCCATACTCTTAAAAGATACACAAGTTAAATCCTTAAACAGATTAAAATTATCTCAGCTTTCTAAGCATCTGGGTAGGCTTGTCTTAAACTAGGTACTTAGCAGGCTAGGAACTTAAAGTTGGTTGCAGCTGGGAAGAAGGATTAAAGTGGCAAGGCCACAGATATGTGAGGAAACGTGGATTTTGAGGAGGGGGGCTGAAGATGGGAGAGGGGTTTCTGTGCCGGTAAGGTGTCAATGCGCTTTGTGGCTCAGGCTAGGATTCCAGAATGGCTTTTGTAACATCGCTGTGGCTGTTTTATCCCAGGCTGCCTCGGCCTCACGGCTGCCTTCTTTGCAAAACTAGGCGAAGGGCTCCATCCGGTGTAAAATTCCAAGGGCTTCGACGCAGGCGCCGTGAAACTGAAGGGTTCTTTGTGCTGAGAAACCTCAAAACTTTTATAGAGGAGCAAAGCATGCAAAGGCCAGGGTCCACCAGAACAAAGTGGTACAAAAGTGGATTTTGCTGCTTCAGAATGCAGGATGCCACTCTTTTTGCAAAATGCAGGACATTAGGGAGAAATGTCCTAGCTGCTTGCTGTGCCAGATTTGTATTTGCAGGGAAGCACAAAAAACCACAACCCACTGCCAGCTTATTTATCGGGTGGGATCCATACTGGTGCCTTATTATACTGGACGTGTAGACCAGCTGCAAATACACTTCATAGATGTGGAAGAAATTACCGGTACATGTTCAGTAGCAGATGGGCAAAACCGATTGCTGCAAATTACCGTATTTTTCGCTCCATAGGAAGCACTTTTTTCCCTTCAAAAATGAAGGGAAAATGTGTGTGCGTCCTATGGAGCGAAGACGCCATAGCCCCGCGACCCTCTCCCGGCTGGAGAGGTGACGGGCGGCTATTGAGGCTCTTGCCATAGCCGCCCGTCACCTCTCCAGCTGGGAGAGCGCGCGCTGGGCTAAAGCAGCCCCCCGCGATCCTCTCCCGGCTGGAGAGGTGACGCGGCTATTGAGGCTCCTGCCATAGCTGTGCGTCACCTCTCCCCCTGGGAGAGCGCGCGCGGGGCTAAAGAAGCCATAGCCCCGCGACCCTCTCCCGGCTGGAGAGGTGACGCACGGCTATGGCAGGAGCCTTTCCACTGCTCCCTGACCTGCTCTTTGGGGCTGGTGGTGGGCTTCCCCCCGCCAGCCCCAAAGAGCAGGTCGAAAGGAACCTGAAGCCTGGAGAGTGAGAGGGGTCAGTGCACACCGACCCCTCTCGCTCTCCAGGCTTCCAAGGTAGCCGCCTGAACGCACCTTAAACGGCACCTTGTTTTAGAGCGGGAAAACAAGAGGGGGAAAGTTCTCCCCCTCTCTGCACAGCGCCTCCTGCCACTTCGCTGAAGGGGCGCTGGGCAGAGAGGGGGAGAATTTTTTTTCCTTGTTCTCCCCCTTCTAAAACAAAGTGCGTCCTATTGTCCGGTGCGTCCTATGGTGCGAAAAATACGGTATTAATTTTGCTTGAAAGGATTTGGGGGCCTAAAGGTAAAGGTAAAGGGACCCCTGACCATTAGGTCCAGTCGTGACCGACTCTGGGGTTGCGGTGCTCATCTCGCTTTACTGGCCGAGGGAGCTGGCGTACAGCTTCCGGGTCATGTGGCCAGCAGGACTCAGCCACTTCTGGCGAACCAGAGCAGCGCACGGAAACGCCATTTACCTTCCCGCTGGAGTGGTACCTATTTATCTACTTGCACTTTGACGTGCTTTTGAACTGCTAGGTTAGCGGGAGCAGGGACCGAGCAACGGGAGCTCACCCCTGTGGTTTAACCCACAGCGCCACCCGCATCCCTACCCTTCAGCAAAAGAAAAAAAAGGTTCTCACATCAGCTTAACGTGAGGCAAACATGGCTCCTCAGAATAGAAGACACAACACAAAAGGAATGGGGCTCGAGAGGGAGGAGGAAAGGAAGCAAACTCTGGTTCTTCAGTGTAAAGTTCTTTTAGCAACCAAGCTGGAATGGAAGAGGAGTTCAGGGAGGGGAGGAGGGGAGTTGGTGGTCTCTGCTGGCCTGGCAGTGATGGAGGGAGAAGCCGGAAGGGGCTGGTTTCTCAGTGGCCCTCCTTCCTTCCTTCCTTCCTTCCTTCCTTCCTTCCTTCCTTCCTTCCCTCCCTCCCTCTCTGCTGCAACCACTCAAACAAACTGGCAAGGGAAGGAAGGCATGAGTTGAAGCTGAAAAGTAGTGCATGGGGGGGGGGAGAGGATGCTTAACCCTGCCTGCCACCAGCCATTCCCCCCCCCCCCCGCCCTGCAATCCAGGGCGAAACGTGCTAGGAGGAAGGCAAATCCACACCATGATCAACTCCTGCCCAGAAACCAATGTCCCCACTGTGGAAGGACGTGTGGATCCAGAATTGGCCTCCACAGTCACTTACGGACTCATTGTTAAAACCGTGTTTATGGAAGACAGTCTTAGTTCTAGATTCAGGTAGGTAGCCGTGTTGGTCTGATGCAGTAGAAATACAACAACAACAACAACATATTATTTATACCCCGCCCTTCTGGCTGGGATTCCCCAGCCACTCTGGGTGGCTTCCAACAAAATATTAAAATACAATAATCTATTAAACATTAAAAGCTTCCCTAAACAGGGAATATAATATTTTTTTTTAATGTCCAGTAGTGCCTTAGGGACCAACTAAGTTTGTCACTGGTATGAGCTTTCGTGTGCATGCACACTTCTTCAGATACCTTGCAGACGAAAGCTCATGCCAAGAACAAACTTAGTTGGTCTCTAAGGTGCTACTGGACAATTTTTAATTTTTTAAAAATATATCTTACTCGGCTACGAGTGATCGCCAAAGAAGAAGACGACGACATTGTTCTCCCTCTTCCGTTTTATCTCCAGAACAATCCTGTGAGGCGGGTTGGCCGAGAGGCAGTGACTGGTCCCAGGCCACCCAAGTGAGCTTTGTGGCCAAAGGGGGTGTGGGGTGTCTCCCAGGTCCTAGTCTGTCACTCCAACCATGACATGGTACTGCCTTTTCGCACCTTCCCCAAATCCTTGGCAGAGACCAGGAATTATCAGACACAGGACCCCAAGGAAAAGGCGGCTGCGAACTGAGTCTCAAACCACGGCGGCTGCACAGATTTCATTCCATCCACATTTCTCTCTCATTTCTCTGTGACGACTAGGGCTGGGTGACATATCGAGATATCATCCAAAACCAGTTAGCAGTCCATGTCTTGATATCGGTTTCGCAATTTTGGACCTGGCAATAGAGTGCAAATCATGACTTGTGCGCTCTGCAAAAATCACGATGTGGGGGAAACCATGAAGCCAGCCAAAACCTCCATCCTTATTTCAGACATCAGGACATATTGGTATATCACGATGTTTAGCTGGTGATATATCACAATGCCGAAAACCAGATATCGCCTAGCCCTAGTGATGACAAACACCAAAGCTGTCAACTCGCCATCAAGCAGCTTGTGTTTTTCTTTCCAGGAGCGTGGAATTCAATCCCGAAACAGAGCTTGAGAGGAACTTCTGACTAACACTGCTATGTCTCAGCCAACGTCGCTTCATCTGTGTCTCCGTCTATTTTAAGCTCTTCTTGCACCTATAAAGGGCCAGGCAAAGCTTTCCCAAAAACTCTCCGTCTCTCGGTGTTTTACAACCCTTTACCTAGGCACTCCCAAGGCCCAATTTAAAAACCTTCAGCTTTAGGAGAAGCAAAACATTTCACCGATCTCTGTTTCGCCATCCACTTAATCACCCAAAAGCTCCTGCTGCTGGCTCAGTCCTCCAGAAAACCCTAAGCCTCGTTGAATACAAGGAAATTCAGGCTTTCTTGCCAGCGTGAGCCCAAGATGTTTGGCCACCTGAGGCAAGCCACAAAATGCCACCTCGCTCCCTGCCACAGAAGGAGGGCTGAGTGAAGATCCACAACAGGAACAAGGAGGGAACGAAGATCTACCTGGAATCTGCTGCCCCTGTGGATTCTGCCGCCCGAGGTGGTTGCCTCCCCTTGCCTCATGGGAGGGCCGGCCCTGTTTCTTGCTCACAAACGCACACAGACATACAGGCTCTCTGAAAGTCCTTTGTATAAGCATAATTATTTGTGCTCGGTTACACACTACCAGCGACACGGGTGGCGCTGTGGGTTAAACCACAGAGCCTAGGACTTGTCGATCAGAAGGTCAGCGGTTCAAATCCCCGCTACGGGGTGAGCTCCCGTTGCTTAGTCCCTGCTCCTGCCAACCTAGCAGTTCGAAAGCACATCAAAGTGCAAGTAGATAAATAGGTACCACTCCAGCAGGAAGGTAAACGGCGTTTCCGTGCGCTGCTCTGGTTTGCCAGAAGCGGCTTAGTCATGCTGGCCACATGACCCGGAAGCTGTAGGCCGGCTCCCTCGGCCAGTAAAGCGAGATGAGCGCCGCAACCCCAGAGTCGGTCATGACTGGGCCTAATGGTCAGGGGTCCCTTTATCTTTATACAGGCATACCTCAAGTTGAAGTAGCTTCAGGTTAAGTATTTTCGGGTTGCGCGCTGCGGCGACCCGGAAGTAACGGAGCGCGATACTTCCGGGTTTCGCCGCTCGCGCATGGGCAGATAGTAAAAATGACGTCATGCACATGCGCAGAAGCGGCGAATCGCGACCTGCGCACGCATAGACGCAGGTTGCATTCGCTTCTGGATGCGAACGGGGCTCCGGAACGGATCCCGTTCGCATCCAGAGGTACCACTGTACTAGACATATCAACATACCTACACACCTACCCCACACGGACACCCACCAAGTGACTTGACTTCCAGCCATTCTTGTTACGCTACTTTATTTTTCCAACTAGCTTAAACGCATTTCATTATTTCTTTAATCTCTTCTTCTATCTTAACTTTCCTTTCACTCTAATTCACTCTAATACTCTCCTTTCACTCTGGATTCACTCGGTTGAAATGAAGTATTTGCCTGGGGTGGGGGGAATCCTAAATATACAAAGGCAGCATCTGTCATACTCACGAGTAGCTCCGCTGAAATCCATGGACATGGATAGCTCAAGACTGCAATAGGTCTACACAACCCATTGCACCTAGCGCAGTTTTCAACGTGATATTCATATCAAAATCAAAGCTTTACTTGAACTTTTTTTGGGGGTGGAAAACTCATAAATATTTTAAGATGTCGAAACTCAAAACATTCCCCTTACATTATTTAAATTTTAAGGGGGGGGATGAAGGCACAAAAAAAAACTGGTAGCATACTAATTTTAGCATGCTTGAACAGCTGTGAACATCAATATCTTAGGGGCAGACATCCTAGCTATAGCTAGCTGGGAAAATAAGCTTTGATTTTAGATTTAGTTAGATTGGATTGGACTGGATCCACTCCAGTTAGCCAATTCAACTTGTAATTTTCTTGTTCAAATCTGTAGTTAAGTCCCTTTGCAATTTACAATAAAATCAAAATTCACTACCCAAATCTTTTAAATAACTGACTGTGATTTTATTAGTAACCACCAGTAATTTATCTACCTCTGGTTGATTCTACAGTTTCCATAGCTTGGGGTGTCCAGCAGTCAGCTGTTGCTGGGAAAAGCTGCAATCATAAGGGCTAGCAACTTGGAACATTTTTAAAGCAAGCAGAGTGAAAATTCTCGGGATGCCAATGTCATTTGTTCAGTATTGGATTACAGGCAACTGGAACCTCTAATTAAAACCGGAGCAAGATGGTTTGAGCATATTCTTCTTCTTTGGCGATCACTTGTAGCAGAGTAAGACTGTCTTCCATAAACACGGTTTTAACAATGAGTCCGTAATAATTCTCGATCCTGGTCCGACTGCATTGGCTACCAACTAGTTTCCAGGCCCAATTCAAAGTGCTGGTTTGGACCTATAAAGCCTTAAACGGCTCAGGACCACAATACCTCAAGGACTGTCTCTTCCCATATGAACCGGCCCAGACCCTGAGATCCTCTTCCAAGGCCCTTATTCGTGTGCCTCCTCTAACAGTCCGGAGGGTGGCAACATGAGAACGGGGCCTTCTCTGCAGTGGCTCCCCGTCTGTGGAATGCTCTCCCCAGGGAAGTTTGCCTGGCGCCTTCAATGTACACCTTTAGGCGCCAGGCAAAAACGTTCTTTTTAACCAGGCCTTTGGTTGATCTGATGGACATCCTATGCCCTTTTAAAATGTGTTTTCTGTGGGGGTTCGTCTGAGTGAACTACAGAATGGAAATAGAATCAGCTCATCCACCCTGAGCCAAGACCCCGCCGGACTTACCATCACCTTGGGAGGACATCCAACACCCCTTTAGAATGTGGCTCTTTGGGGGATTTTCTATTGGGTTATTGTTTTTTTGTTTGATTTTACATGCTGTGGTCTTGTTTTTGAACTGCCCTGAGACCTCCGGGTTTGTGTTCTGCCTCCACAATCAGAAGAAGCGATGCTTCTGAACAGCAGAGGATTACCCTTCTGCAAGACCAGCCAAGGAGGTGAAGGGCAGGAAGGTGTATAAATTGAAATAATAATAATAATAATAATAATAATAATAATAATAATAATAGTAATAATAGTTGTAGTAGTAGTAATAATTATAATAACAACAATAATAATAATAATAAATTCACATCTATGGGACTGCCTCTCTTGGTATGCCCCGCAGAGGACCTTAAGGTCCACAAATGACAACTTTTTGGAGGTCCCAAGCCACAAGCTTGTTAGATTGGTCTCAACTAGGGCCAGGGCCTTTTCAGTACTGGCCCCGACTTGGTGGAACGCTCTGTCACAAGAGACTAGGGCCCTGCAGGATTTAACTTCTTTCCGCAGGGCCTTTAAGTCAGAGCTATTCTGCCTGGCCTTTAATTTGAATTCAGCCTGATCTTTTATTTCCCTTCTCTTCCTTCCCCCTCCCCTTTTATGAAGATCAGCCGCTCTGAGACCCCACAGCTAATTCTCCCCTGGCCTCCTTGCTGGCCCAAGTAGGACCAATTCAGCCAGCTAGCCCTGGGGATTATCTAATTGATTTTTGAATTTTGAATTTTATTGCCATTCATGTTTTTACACTGCATTTTATGCTGTCTTTATAATTAAGTGTTTTAAAGTGTTTTAAATTTGTTGTTAGCCGCACTGAGCCCAGTTTCTGAACCGGGAAGGGCGGGGTATAAATAAAATTTTAGTATTATTATTATTATCATTATTTTCCCTTCCCTCCTCTGCCTCTACGTCAGAGGGATTGGGGATCATGAGAGATGCAGCTTCCCCGAAGGCAGCTGCAGTCGCAGTTAATCTCTCGCAAGCGCTGGGTAGCTCACGCATCTCTGTAACGGCACAAGGTTTAGATACGCTACTGTTTTAAGCACATAGCTGTTTCGCTTGTTATCTGAAGGGAGGCTGCACATTTTGGAACGAACCCTAGAGCAACAGTTAACCTGTCCTGGTGGGAGCGCAGGAAGCTGCCTTGTATTGAGTCAGACCATTGTCCCATCTAGTCCAATATTTCCTACACTGACTGGCAGTGGATCTCCAATGTTTCAGGCAGGACCCTACCTGGCAATGCCAGGATTTGAACCCAAGTCCTTCTGCCTGCAAAGCAGATGTTCTGCCACTGCCCTATAGCCTTTTGTCTTGGGAAAATGCCAGTCCCTGCCCGCAGGAGCTTACAATCAGCATTTTTGGAGGGGTATATGTGACAAAGGGGCGTGGGTGGCGCTGTGGGTTAAACCACAGAGCCTAGCACTTGCCAATCAGAAGGTCAGTGGTTCGAATCCCTGCAACGGGGTGAGCTACCATTGCTCGGTCCCTGCTCCTGCCAACCTAGCAGTTCGCAAGCACCTCAAAGTGCAAGTTGATAAATAGGTACCACTCCGGCGGGAAGGTAAACGGTGTTTCCGTGCACTGCTCTGGTTCGCCAGAAGCGGCTTAGTCATGCTGGCCACATGACCCGGAAGCTGTACGCCGGCTCCCTCGGCCAGTAAAGCAAGATGAGCGCCGCAACCCCAGAGTCGGTCACGACTGAACCTAATGGTCAGGGGTCCCTTTACCTTATATGTGACAAATAGTCCATAGGACTTGAATCCTTGTGGTGAAGTAACAAACTGGTGGCGAATAGCCCACTGTGAAGGCTCACTGATGGCCCCCAAAGCTGCAACATCTGGAATGGGCCCAAATTTAGTGGGTTGTGTTCAGCATAGCACTAAGGTGAATGTCCCACTAGTGCAAGAATTCCTCCTGGTGCAATGTAGTGTTCTCCCCTTTTCCTCCTCCAACATGCCCCCCTAAATCTGTTCTGGGGGTTCATCCAACCCTCTGGAGCAGATCTGGGGACAGGTGGGGGGTGGACCTCCTTGCACGAGCACTGATCCTTGCACTAGCACACCTATGTAATTGCACACTGCCCATTGTCCATACGCCAACATACATTTATGTGTACTTAGGTAGTGGGCCTGCAGCAAAATGTTGCAGCATGGAGCGCTTCTGTTCAGTATTCTGGTCAGCTGCCCATGCTCTTATACAGGATAGTCCATTTTATCTCTCAACCCCAAGAACCTCAGAACAGCCAGTCCCTCTCAGCCAAAACTACACGAGAGTGTTGTGAGGGTAAAGGGGATGGGACCCTATACACTACCCTCAGCAGTTTGCCACAAAAGAAGTTTTTTAAAAAGTCAAAGATCTTGCACTGCAAACTAAATAGGATTTCATGTCATTAGGAAAGGTCTTCAAAATAGGTTCTGCTTAGAGTAGCCTCACTGAAATGAATGAACCTAAGTTTTTTGTTGTTGTTGTTTAGCTGTGTCCACCTCTTCGTGACCCCCTGGACCAGAGCACGCCAGGCACTCCTGTCTTCCACTGCCTCCCGCAGTTTGGTCAAACTCATGCTGGTAGCTTCGAGAACACTGTCCCACCATCTCGTCCTCTGTCATCCCCTTCTCCTTGCACCCTCCTTTTTTCCCAACATCAGGGTCTT